>NW_022196832.1:0-27442 GCF_008641045.1 Pistacia vera
GACACTATCTTCACAAGCTCCCAGTTTCCATTTGGAAGTTGAACCCAAGATTGAAGTTTCTGAAACAATTAACTTCAACAAGTAGGTAAAAAAAATCAATGAATTGTAAGTTAAGGATGTCTATTTGAGGTGACTGGCCATGATTTGAAATCCATCACTGTTATGTCAAGCCAGTGATTCGGAAACTATATACACATTTATGATTTGAAAAAGTCTTGCTTTCCTTGGCGCACAAAGCCAAGAACTGGTCGCCCACCCACAGCAAACCCAACAAACAGCAACCAAAAGCAAACATGGCACATGCCATCCCTAAGCAAACTCTAGCACAAGCCAAAACAAGCACCACCCCAAACCAGCCCACCAACCCACCCAAAAGCCAAACACCAGCCACCCACAACCCAAGACCCCTGTTGCCCAGAAACAAACTCTTGCACAAACCAAACAAGCACCTGTAGACAGAAGCAAAACCACCCCAAACAAGCCCACCAACATGAGGAAGCATGTCAGGTCGTTTGCGAGCTGAGGGTTGAGATTACTTCCGACTCAACACTCGGGTCGGCTCGCTTTAATCAACCGATACCTCGGATAGGTCCTCGACTGACCTACTATGAGGGCATTCCTGGATGCGAGGATCCAAGTTATCCTCAACTGAACCAGGCTGTGGCTTGATCCTACTGCTCGCCATTGCCTACTCAGAGATGCCAACTGGTGTTCCCTTTCCCTTGCATGCCATCTGCACTACCCTTACATAGCAGTCGCGAGATACGCGTTGGGATCCATTTATTTCTCCTATCCCCATCGCGGTGGGAAACTTCATCTTCAAATGGTAGATCGAAGTGACTGCCTTGAAGCTTCGTAGTAGAGGTCGTCCCAAAATGCCATTGAAAGTTGACGAACAGTCTACTACTAAAAATTCAGTCATCTTGGTCATCTCGTTGGTTTCCCCCAACGTGACCTGGAATGAGATCGTCCCCTTGAGAATCAAATGATCCCTAGTGAAACCATACAGAGGGATAGAGGCGGACTTCAAATCTGTCTCGTCCAGTTTCATCTTCTCGAAGGCTCGCTGAAATAAGATATTCACAGCGCTTCCATTGTCCACAATGTCCTGTGGACTTCGCACCGACCTATTTTAGGCATGATGACGAGAGCATCCTCATGTGGATGATGCAATCGCACCATGTCTTTCTGGGAGAAGTTGATTTCCTTCTCTCTGCGAACCTGGGCGGGTCATGGCATCGTGCTCATGACATTTATGGGGTCATGACGGGCTTCCCGATCATACCTTTCTTGGGCACCTCGAGAATGTAATATCCCACTTGAGGTACGTATTTAAGATTTGCTGTATTAGTTAAAAGTTCATTGTTTCAACTTTAATTGAGTTTGTATGTTAAGTTGGTTGAATTGTTGCCTTGAAATTGGTTGAGTTTTGGTGAAGTTGGAAATCCAATCTTCGCCGGGGCGAAGAAGAAGCTTCGCCGCGGCGAGGAGGAGGAGTTGCACCCACGGGTAGGTTCTGCCTTGTTTCGCCGAGGCGACGAAAAGTGCTTCGCCGCGGCGACGAGCCTAAGACAAAGTTTCTTGAGTTTTCTAGAGAATTCTTCTTTTGGGGCACAATGACCATTCTACCCCTAATTAGTAGGAAAAGTGGGGAGTAAAATGAAAGGAAATTTAGTAGAGATTGTGTTTGGATGGGGGTGTATTTGTAAAGAATCAAAGGATATAAATGGAATTTCTAAGGAAGGGCAAGGGCAAAATGGGAAATGATGCTTATAATATGAACTAAAAAGGGTTAAGTGTAGAGAAACCCCTTTTTTCTTCATTCCACCGCCTCTTCCATTTGCCCATTTTCTCTCAATTTCTCCATCCAATCTTCCAAGATTTCTAAGGGATTTAAGAGGGGTTTTGAGTAGAGATTTCATCTAAAGCATCCTAAGGTAAGGATTCATGCTTTAGATGTGAGTTTTCTTATAATTGTAGTGAAGTCTTATTTGGTTGTTGCTGTCCTTGTGGTTGTTTTGAGTTGTAGAGAAGAGACAAGACCACAAAGGGAAGGAAAAGTGCTAAAGAAGTCATCTTTGCACAAGGTAAGTAAATCCAACCAACTTGAGTTTTAAACAAGCTTTTTGTGTAGAGATGTATGCATGATCAGTATGTAGTATAATCAATGAGAAATTGAATTGAGATGAGTAGCTATTTTTGTAGTTGTTGGATAGATTCCATGTATGAGAAGTGTTTTAATGTGTATTGAGAATGGAGTTTGAGATGAAGTTTGAGAGATGTTGTGTGAAGCTTTTTGGGAGTGCTTTTCTTGATAGGGATTATGAGTATTTGAGGGAGTTTTTCCCCAATTTGGATGGCTGGAGAATGAAGTATAGTAGTAATTCTAGTAGAGTGTTTTTATGCACATGAGTTGCTTGATGAAATGCCTAGGTGAAATCTGCCCTGTCACTGCCGTGACTTTCTAAGTAATTTTTGGGCATCTTACGTTTTGAACTGGGCTGAGACCAAAACAGATAAGTTGTAGCCCTGTTTCTAAGCTTTAAAACGAGACCAAAACCGTAGCAATCCGAGGTGTATAACGCAAGTTATGGCCGTTTTAGTGTGACCTGTGCAGAATGACGGGTTTGAGGAAATCTTGTAGTTGGCATTTCATTAGTGCATTAGGGAGCATGAGCTAGCTCTACACCTTTGTTTATACACTTGAGAAGTAGCTTGAGATTTAGTAGAGAATTTGAGTATAAGTTCTTTAAGAGTTAAGAGAAAGAGAATAGAGTAGGTTGTGCGATGGGGAACCCGTGAGTAATGGGTAGAGTATTCCCGCATGTACGCCGCATTGAGAGAGCGGCATGAGTATCAGATAGAGAAGTGGTGTAGCCCGTGAGAGTGCATGCGGATGAGGGCTATACCCGAGTACCCGAGAGAGAGATTATACACTCACATGGCCAAGGGTTCCGAATCCATGCATAACCAAGTCCGATCGGCTAGAATGAGTAGAGATCACGTAGAGTGGGAGCGAGTCCCGGCCGTGCCTCTGGTAAGATGGGGCCGTGACTTATGAGAGAGTTATTAGAAAAGAGTTCTAAGAGAAAGAGAAAGAAAGAAGTACCCAAAGAGAAATTGAATGAGAAGTTGTAAGGAAAGAATTAGAGAGAGAGTTACGGGGATAGCATGAGTAGAGGATTTACTTACTGAGCATTATTTTAGTGTTCACCCCGTTATTTTCCTATGTTTTGCAGGACCTAGGTGAGGACACTGTCGGATGGATGTCAGCGTTCGAGAAGGAGTGGTTACACTGTCCTTTATGTTTTTGATGACTTTCGTATATGTTATACATTTTGTGTAAAATGTATATGTTTGTAAAGAATATGTATATATGTTTAATAAAAGAAAATTTTGGGCCCAATTTCTTTATATTATTTTATATGTATTTCATTATAAGTGTTTGAGTAGTAGTGGCTATTACAGAGAATTCCCCGCAAGGTGTGGTCCTCCAAAGATGATCCTCACATAGTAGAGACCTTTGCGACCATGACGCATCTTCCGTGGTTTCTCTTGATTTTTTCCCTGAACGGGAGCTGAGTCATCAACATACTCTTTAAAGTGCCCATATTTAATGAGGTCCTCAATTGCCTGCTTGAAGGCTCGACACTCATCGGCGTGATGCTCATTATCCCGATGATAGCGACAATATTTTTTATTGTTTTTGGCTGAAGGGGCATTTTTCATGGGCTCGGTCTCTCTGAGAAAATCGGCCTCCTTTGATTTATCTAGAATAGCCGATACTGAGGCATTCAAAGGAGTGTATTGACTCTTGTCGCAATCGCGACAAGGAACTGGGGCATAAGATTTCTTGGGCTCATACCGCTGCTTCTTTTTTTTCCGTTGATCATCATTAGCCCATCTGCGATCAGCCCTCCTATTCTCCCCTCGGTTGGGAGCACTGCCCGAAGGACCGGGGTCGTGGCAATTAAGAGCTGCTACTTTCAATCTGGAGGTACTTTTCAGTAAGGTTGTAGAAGCGAGTGAGGGAAACATTATCCTTAGATTGTAGTTTCTTCCACAAGTTTGTCTGAGAGTGAACTCTCACAATGATGAGAGTCCGAACAAACTCTTCGAGAGTATGACCTACTTTGTGGAGCTCTCTGTGGAACCTGTCTACATAAGATTGGAGGGGTTCATCCCTTTCCTGTCGTATATTGCTCAAGTAGCTTAGCGACATTGAGAACTTCCTGTTCGCCTGGAAGTGCCTCAGAAATGTTAAGCTCATTTGAGGCCATGAGCCGATCGATCCTGCTGGAAGCGACCTGAACCAACGCTTGGCGTGGGTGGTAAGGGTTACTGCCAACCAACGACATTTTGCCAAGTCAGAGACTTGGAGGAGTTCCATGAGGTCGTTGAACTTGTATAAATGATCCTGTGGATCAGAATTCCCATCAAATGCTTGCATATTGGGCATTCTGAATCTTGATGGGAGAGGGGTAGCTAACACTGCCCGAAAAAAAGGAGACGCCTCTTCGACCTACCCTTGCTCATTCTGTTGAGCCTTAACTGATCCAGAGCTTGCTGTAGTTCTTTAATCTGAGGCAGCTCAACTACCTAGGGATCACTTTCCACAACATGGGTTCGACTCTCATGGTTGCGGTTGAGGAAAGACCGCAAATCAGACTTTTCCTCACCTTGGCCAAAAGCTCCAACCAATCTCGACACACGCTGGCAGGAGTTGTGTGATGGCATTGAGCGATTAAGGAAGTCTTCCCGCCTCTGCAGTGGTACAAACCTACCCGTGGATGATGGGAATCCCCTGCATGATGACGATCAAAGTCGTCATTTTGATGATATTGGGAATCTCCTCGCCTTGCACTTTTATAGGAGTGCCCATGCGACGTGGCACAGAACGGCTCATGCTGCGACATATAGCCGAGTCGCAATGCCACAGGTATTCTACCCTGGGCACGATCAGTGTTCGCTAGTCCCTCGGAGCCTTTGGGTTCGTTGTGCGTCACTTGCTTTCCCTTTTCTCTGATGCGCTGCAGTGTGCGTGGTATGGGCTTTCGCCCTTTTCCGTGCTTTCACGTGACTTGTAAGTGTTTTTGGCGGTGGCACCGCCTCATTGGATTCGGGTGACACAACCCGATCCAATCGGTCTAACCTTTGGCTGACTGTTTGAAGAGTATTATTGAACCTGTCTAGGTAACTGATGACAGCTGGGTCGAGCCACGAGCTTGAAGGAATATCCCCCATGATATTCTGCTGGACTGGTGACATTTCGAGAGAAGTGTCCTCCTGTACCTGGGGGATTTCTTCATTACCATAATTGGTTCGCTCAGATTCAAAACCCCGAGCTATTTGTTGTTGTGGGACCGATTAGTCAAAGATTTTTCTGATGAAGAGTAAGTACTAAATCAGGCCCTCCTTTTAGCGCCAAATTGTTGATGTATGATTTTGACACCAACTACTTGCAAGTGTAAAATGCTAGAAAGACTTAGAAGTCACACGTGATATGAGGGGATTGAATTAAATAAAAGGTGAAGAGCAATATTTAAAGTGGTTCGGATGCTCAAAAGCGAATCCTACGTCCACTGCTATTATATTAATAGAAGAGAGAGGTCAGGTCACATTCAGCGAGCTGAGTTACAGTTTAGGGAAAGAATATAAGAGAGAGAGAGAGAGAGAGATTTCAGAGTAAAATTTGCTAAGCCCCTACAAATGAGAGGAAAGTCCTCTATTTATAGTGGAAGAGTTCAAGGTAATGATTATAAAAGTTGCAAGTGGGTAGGTACCATGCAAATCCTTTCTTTGCGTCCCATTGGTCACCTGCCCGAGGGATTTCCTCGACTAAAGCAGGGCTTTGACACGTGGGCGATCTCCAGCTGCTTGCTGGTCTGGCACTCACTTGCTGCACTAATAGGAGCCATACCACTTAGGTTAGGCGTGACTTGGCCGCACATGCATGGCACAAAACCCTTCTGAACTCTGACCATCCTTTATTGACAAGGTCCCATGTCAACCCTACTTTTTCAGGTATAACATTTTTTTTACTTACATGTTGTTATATCATGGGTTGAGATAAACGATATGTCGTTCTAGAAACGAATTTAAAATTCTGTAGAGGGTAAATATTACTTACCTCCAATCAAATTGACACACATAGGGGGTTATCTGTTATACTTCAAAACTCAGGGGTCACATTGATATTCATCACATAAATGACATGTCTGTAGAAGGTAAACGACACGCCTGTTCTCATGTATAAACGACATGTCGTTTCAAATATAGATGATTTTGTCATTTTATACATAATATTCATCAAAATAAATAAATATTTTAGAGTGTGTTTTTACTATTTCAAATACTATTTTCTATACTATTTCAAGAATACCCCTTTGACACAATATTGATGTAATACTCTACCCAATACATTTTATTCAAATTTTATTCTCGTAATAATAACCTAACTCAACTCAATAATATTATTTCAAACATCCTGCTCAAAATAACAAAATCAAGACACTTCCTTTCGGTACATGGAAATACAACCCATAAATAAATAAATATTAAAAAAAAAATCCCAAAATAGTTGCATAATTTAAAAGATACTTTCCTTCTAAAAAAGGAAATTTTAAGAAAAAGAAAATTCATTTCCCTGTCTTAATCACAAGTCAAACTTCCAACATTTCCTCTCTTTTTCATTGTACTAAAAACGGAGGAATCTTCCTCCAAAAAAAACAGAGCAAACACAATGAAGTCAGAGACTGTAACATTGATGCTGGTGAATCTCGCAGCCATAATGGAGAGGGCTGACGAGTCATTATTACCGGGAGTGTACAAAGAAGTTGGTGCCGCTTTGCATATAGATCCTACTGGCTTAGGCTCCCTTACTCTGTTTCGATCAATCGTACAGTCTCTTTGTTACCCTCTGGCTGCTTTCTTAGCTTGCAGACATAACCGAGCTCATGTCATCGCTCTCGGAGCTTTTCTTTGGGCGGCAGCCACCTTTCTTGTCGCCATTTCAAATACTTTCTTTCAGGTGGGTATCTGTAATTTTTCAATCTATCGCGTTTCAAGTTGCAAAATTTGGTTTTGGTTTTGATTTTGATTTAATGTGATTTTTTAGTTTATGTTTTTTGGCTATTTCCATGGTTGCCAAAATGGGTTATTTAATTTTTTTTATTTTGCATACTTGGGAGTGTCAACCAGCTGCTCTAGCTCGTTTGAATTTGGGTGCTAAAATGGGCATGGAATATTGTTGCTTTAATGAAAATTGATTCATAATTTCGTAACTTTATGATTCGTAATTTCATATTGGAACTTGAGATTTTTCGTTTTCTGGATGAATATTCAAATGCATTTGCTGATCCCATGAAGTTAGCAACTGATTTAATTTTAGTTTCTGTACCACTCCTGTGAGAATTTGAGGCAAAAATTTGTCTTCATTGGGGTTGCAAAGCCGCTCAAATGATTGTATGCAAGCAATTGCGAGCTTGAATGCATATCTTCATGTTCCTTAAATATGGTTAAATTTGTTTTGGAGAAGAATTTTACAACCCTGCTGCCTTATTAACTTGTTCCTTCTGCTTCTTTGACTGATAATTCGAAGAAAAAGAGTCTTTCATAGTCTTATTGTTTATTGTATTTGAAGTTTTTTTTTCCCGCAAATCAAATACAAGACCCTTGGGTTTAGCTAACCCCAGTGGCTAAAGGTTTGCCATCCAGCTACAAATTTTTGCGTAATGTAATGTATTTGAAGTTTTGCATAGTGTAATATTTAGTCCTCTCATTTGGTTTTTTAGGTGGCGGTCTCAAGAGGCTTAAATGGAATTGGACTTGCTATTGTCATACCTGCCATTCATTCCCTTGTTGCAGATTCAACTGATGAGAGCAATCGCGGCATTGCTTTTGGATGGCTGCAACTCACTGGATACGTTGGTTCCATCATCGGTGGAATGTTTTCAGTACTAATAGCCTCAACATCATTCTTGGGTATACCCGGTTGGAGAATTGCATTCCATCTGGTTGGACTAATAAGTGTTCTAGTTGGTATTCTGGTTCGCATCTTCGCTAATGATCCTCGCGAATTTGAAGCTGATAGTAAAGGTAAAGATAAAAAAGCACGCAAGTCTTTTTCATCAGACATGAAGTACCTAATCAAAGAGGCAAATATGGTTATTAAAATCCCATCTTTCCAAATAATTGTGGCTCAAGGTATCTCTGGAACAATTCCAGGCTCAGCTTTATCATTTGCCGCTATGTGGTTAGAACTCATTGGTTTCTCCCACAAATTAACTGCATTCATCACGACCTTATTTGTAATTGGTTGTTCTCTTGGGGGTCTGTTTGGAGGAAAGATGGGGGATATTCTTGCGAAACGATTTCCTAATTCTGGGAGGATAGTTTTGTCTCAGATTAGTTCCGGCTCAGCCATTCCTATAGCAGCAATTTTGCTTTTGGCTTTGCCGGACTATCCATCCTCAGCATTTGTGCATGGTCTGTTTTTCTTCATCATGGGATTTTTCATTTCCTGGAATGTTCCTGCGACAAACAAGTATGTATTCTTAATCCACTTTGTTGTTCCTAGTGTTCTTGGACTACGTTTTACAGATCTATAACTTGAATTCAATAATATCCTAATGTTGCAAACAGTCCAATATTTGCAGAGATAGTTCCTGAGAGATCGCGAACAAGCATCTATGCGTTGGATTCAACATTTGAGGATATACTATCAAATTTTGCTCCATTCGTTGTTGGGATTTTGGCTCAGCATGTTTATGGTTATAAACCAATTCCCGAGGGAGCACCAGATTCAGTAGAGATTGAAACAGGCAGGGAGAATGCTACATCACTTGCCAAGGCAATCTACACAGCAGTTGGAATTCCAATGACAATTTGTTGCTTCATTTACTCCTTTCTTTATTGCACATACCCTGAAGACCGTGAGCGCGCAAAGATGGATGCCTTAATAGAATCAGAAATGCCAAACTTGGAAGCAGATTATTCTCCATCAACTCAACTTCATGTTTCAGAACCGAAAATGATGAATAAAAATAAAGAAAGCAGAATCGACATCAAGCATGGAGGCGAGGAGAGCCCTGATTTAGATGACAATGATGAGAATTCTCTTCTTTCCCATCAACTATAACATTGTCATGAGATTTACAAAACTGATTAACATATCTAGAAAAGCTGGACTATCTGATTGAACCTACATAAACGATGGAAATACTTCGCAACACGATTTTTCTTAACTTCATTTATAATTTAGTTCCCCTCAAGCTGTATATATTTCCCAGGCATGAGGAGGTTGACTAGTTTGTTCTTGTCTTGTTCATTTATTTACTTAATAATACAATTTGTACCCAAGTATCAGTTATGCAGATTTGTTTTCCAGATTTCGAGTAGATTCTACAGATAACTTATCATATAAACTTACGTTTTTGGCTGAGAACAAGTACATTTCAAACATTTATATGATTTTGTTTCTGATTACTTTGTTGTGGTATTTCATTTTGTCTGCAGGTTACTAATTTATGGCCATAGAGCCGAATTGAGAACAAACTATAAGCTGTGAAGGAAGATCCCCTTCCCAAAATATGATATAATCTTCATTGGAAAATGATAGAGTTACTGAAAAGTTTACACCGAATGACGTGGCAAAATCCTGACCGTTAATTACTATTAACTAATAATAAATCAACGGTCAAGATTTAGTCACGTCATTCGGTGCACAAATTCGGTGCACACTCATCGGTAATTGGAGCATTACTCATCTTCATTTCTGGTAAGTCCATCATCTGACTTCAAAACAATCATATGCCACATATGTAGTTGAAAAATTCGTTCTTCAAACTAAGCTCTTTCTTTTTTTTAAAAGATCCGCAATGATAAACTTAACTCACATGAAAATTTCCCTACTTATTGCATGATAATTTCAGGATATGACTTGGAATGTGCAGCATTAGTCAAGAAGAATCTCTGAAATCAGATACAGATCTTTTTGAGCTTTACAATTTTTCTTGCTACTTTAACTCAATTCAAGAATTTTCGTGTTTATATAAACCGCATACTATTTGCTCAATTTGATCTTTGCAGGATTTGATAAAATTAATGGAGCTTACAAACTGCAGAAGTTCTTTCTTGAACCAGAAGCTCTACATTAACATATTCCTGCTGATATCTTCCACAGCATCTTCCTATAAATGCCTGCAAAATTGCTTTTGCGTCTCTATTGGAGTTGTTGACCACTTCAACAATAACGGTCACACAGATGCATTCAGGAGTCCTGGTGAAGGATTTCTCTAAGTCATAAACCCAGTCTATGAACTTATTTTTTTCTCTGTATAAATGTGATAGCAAATTATAGGGTAAACTACATTCATTGTAACGAGAGAGGTGAGATAGTATTTCAATAATATTGATTCTGTTGGACGTAGTATTTCTTTCGTCAATATGAACATCTTAGCTTGTACTACTACTACTGTTATTTCTTAAGAATTTATTATTTTGCTTATGGTTTATTATGCAGTAGAAACAAACAATATTATCCTTATGAATTAGTTTTTTTTTTCTTATGTAATCCTCTCAAATAAGAAGTTTTGACCATTTATGTCTAATAATAGAAACTGGAAACTTATCCTGGTTATGGCTTCTTCATACTTTGTAAATAATAACTACTTTGTGGAGTTCAATCTCCCATGTCTATGATTTTTCTTTTTTATTTGTTTCTAAAAGAAGGGATTCTTTTGGATATTTATATCCAAGTTGCATTTGTTTATAATACGATACGAAGATCCAAAACATGATTATAATAATATAAAATAGGATTTGCTAATAAATTATGGAAGAAGAAAGAGAATCTTTATCTTGAATATACAAAATACTTTATAAAATTTATACACACCTTGCGATTCACATATTTTAGTTGCAACTTGGTGTCACATTCAAAAAATGAATTTGAAAATGAAAATAATTCAGATTTTGATATTTTCAATATTTGAAAATGCTTTCTAATATTCTCTAAATATCTAGTTTGACATTATAAGACCTCGCGGTTTTATTATTGGGTTTCAAGCTTAAAACACGTCTATTGAGTATAAGTCTATTAACCTTACTTAAACATTCGATTATCCTAATGTGGGAGCAATGCGAGACTTTAGGTCATAACATTCGAGTTTATTTTTAAAAGTAAAAATAAACACAAATATTTGTTGGAAATTACTTTCCCCTAAATTGATGCATAAGCTAATTAATCACATTCCTTCCTTTAAAAAAAAAAAACAAGTTTAAGACAAAACAAAATCTTCTCCTTTTTCTTTTTTCTTTTTTCTTTTTAATGTCTTAACCAGAACTCAACTTCCACTCTTCTCCACCAATCCCATCTCACCACGTGTCGCCTTCCAATTGGTTCCCTCCATAATAAACCTCAAAGTCTTCTACCTTCCAAGTCAAAACAGAGCATCAGAAAACAGAGAATCCTCTGCTTCCTCATTTTTCTCTGTTTTTATTCCACAAAAAAACACAATGAAATCGGAGACTTTAACGTTGATTCTAGTGAATCTCGCCGGCATAATGGAAAGAGCCGACGAGTCATTGTTACCGGGAGTGTACAAAGAAGTAGGTGCCGCTTTGCATACAGACCCCACTGGCTTAGGTTCACTCACTTTGTTTAGATCAATTGTGCAGTCTTCTTGTTACCCTTTGGCTGCTTACTTAGCCACCAGACATAATCGAGCTCATGTCATTTCTCTTGGAGCTTTTCTCTGGGCTGCAGCCACATTTCTTGTCGCCATTTCAAGTACTTTCTTTCAGGTATGTGTAAAATTTATCTATCTATCTTCTCAACTTTGTGTTTCAAGATTTGGTTCTGTTTTTCTGAAGTGTTTTCAATGTTTTGTTTGTGTTTTTTAATTATTATTTTTTTGGTGGCTATGTAGATTGGTAGATCTAGATTTTTCAGTTAAGTTGACTTGGTTTTCTTGTTTATGGGAGAATTTTAGAAACCATTGTGAGGTTTGAACTATTATCGTAAAGGACCCGGCTGCTGGTTGGGGGTTTATTTTGGAAATTTTTATTTTACGAGGGGTAGCGTGACATTTGTTTAAACTTCATTGTTTGGTTTGTGAAATTCTTCCTTGGTTTACTATGATCTTATGAATTAATTTGATTTTTTTACTTGTTTTAGAGCTGCTTCTTTTACTAGTGATTTGAGAGCCCCATTTGTGACGCAAAATCTGTGTTCATAAGCCTGATTGGCTGCACATTTTCATCTTTGGTCCTCTCATTTGGTTCATTAGGTGGCAGTCTCAAGAGGCTTAAATGGAATTGGACTTGCTATTGTCACACCTGCAATTCAGTCCCTTGTTGCTGATTCAACTGATGACAGCAACCGTGGCATGGCTTTTGGATGGCTGCAGCTGACCGGGAACATCGGTTCCATCATCGGCGGGCTCTTTTCAGTTCTAATAGCCTCAACATCATTCATGGGGATACCTGGTTGGAGAATTGCATTTCATCTGGTTGGCCTAATTAGTGTCATAGTTGGCATTTTGGTTCGCCTTTTCGCCAATGATCCACGCCACCTGGAAAGCGAAAGTAGAGCTAAAGATCAGATATCAGAAAAGTCTTTTGTCTCAGAAATGAAGGACCTGATCAAAGAAGCTAAAATGGTCATCAAAATCCCATCTTTTCAAATTATTGTAGCTCAAGGTGTGTCTGGATCATTCCCTTGGTCAGCTTTATCATTTGCTCCAATGTGGTTAGAGCTCATTGGCTTCTCCCACAACTTAACTGCATGCCTCATGACTTTGTTTGTGGTTGCTTGCTCTATTGGGGGCCTATTTGGAGGAAAACTCGGGGACGTTCTAGCGAAACGATTTCCGAATTCTGGGAGGATCGTTCTGTCACAGATTAGTTCTGGTTCAGCCATTCCTATTGCAGCAATATTGCTTCTGGCATTGCCTGATGATCCATCCTCAGCATTCATTCATGGCCTAGTCTTTTTCATCATGGGATTATGCATATCCTGGAACGCACCCGCGACGAACAAGTATGTATCCTCAATCCTTTTTGTTATTACTAATTTAATCCCATTTGTTCTATGACTAATTTGAGTGCATACAGTCCAATCTTTGCAGAGATAGTTCCTGAGAAATCGCGAACGAGCATCTACGCGTTGGATCGATCTTTCGAGTCCATACTGTCATCTTTTGCTCCTCCTATAGTTGGAATTTTAGCTCAACATGTTTATGGCTACAAACCAGTTCCCAAGGGAGCTTCAGATTCAATAGAGATTGAAACAGACAGGCATAATGCTACATCACTTGCCAAGGCACTCTACACAGCAGTTGGCATTCCAATGACACTTTGTTGCTTCATTTACTCCTTTCTTTACTGCACATACCCGAGAGACCGTGAGCGCGCGAGGATGCACGCCTTGATAGAATCAGAAATGCAACAGTTGGAAGCAGATCGTTCTCCTTCAATGGAGAAACACTCTCAACTTGATGTTTCAGAGTCGAAAACGACTAATGGGAAGAAAGGAAGCAAAACTGACATAGAGCATGGAAGGGAGGAGACGAATGATTTACATGATAATGATGAGAAGTACTTGCTTTCCCACACATGAAATATGAACATTGTGGTAGAAACATCGACAACGCCACTATTTTTGTAAAATTTATAGATTCTTATACAGGGTCATTTCAAGTTTATGATCAAGGGAGATCCGCATATGATCTTCAGCTATTTATTCATTCAAAAGCTGTATAATTTTATGGGGCCTGAGGAGAGTGACATGATCTTCAGCTATTTATTCATGCAAAAGCTGTACAGAAGTCTGAAGACTTGAGATGATGTAAAATGGGAGGCTGCATCTACTGATAAAGTCCATTGTAAACATTAAGATTTTTGTGTGCGTCCGATCGATCACGATTAAGCGCAACAAAGTTACTTAAAACTTTTGTTTAATGAACATATCAAAGAGAGTTAATAAAGACTTCTTTTTGGTTTATGAGCTCTTGTATTTTGTGGACAAAAGAAAATGTCTTCTCATCAGATTCTTCATCTTTAATAAAGATGTTTGGAGTGTTATTTTATGCAAGCCTTAGAGAGTTAGTGAAATATAAATCGCTCCCACCATTTTGGAAACTGGAAAGTATATTGTATACCCATCCAGATTACGTTTACCCCTTTAAAAAAGAGCAAATAATTTTGCCACCCAATGTTTTCCTTAAATACATTCCCACCCAAAAAGTTTCAAAATACCATTTTTTCACCCAAAGTTTATATTTTGTTACTACTCAAAAACGATTTTAACCAATTTTGGTGGCAAAAATTCTCCCCGTTACCACCATTTGAACCTCCGGTCTCCTTTTTATAAAACCCTTCTTACACTAATACTTGATTTTTCGCTGATCATCGGCCACTGCAAAGTTAGGGTTTTTTGTTCTTAACTGATTTTTGGTTGATTCCAGCGATGAATATCAATCGGTCACAACCATTCGATCCATCGGCCTCTACTCTACAAAACCCCTCTGACTCTAGCTCCTAATAACTCACTGAACGCTAATTGAGAAATTAAAGTATATTTTAGATATAAACGGAATATAAACTTTGGGTGGAAAAGTGGTATTTTGAAACTTTTTGGGTGGAAAAGTGTCATTAAGGCAAACCTTGGGTGGGAAAGAGTGGTTTACTCTTAAAAAAAAAAAATTAAAAATCATACTTTTATAAAATCGTGCACATTAATATTTCACCGTCTAAGGGGGTTGGGATATAATTACCTTCATATGGATCACTTAAGATATATTAAATAAAAATGAACATAAAAACATCAAGGGGTGGTGGCGCAGTTGGCTAGCGCGTAGGTCTCATAGCTTAGAGTGATCCTGAGGTCGAGAGTTCGAGCCTCTCTCACCCCACAACTTTTGGATTTTTCCAAAAGTGCCTTTTGCAGAAGCACTTTCTACTTGTTATTTTAATGGCAATATTTATTAAATAAAATATAACTTACTGCAAGTAACATGAAAGCTGTAAGTAGCACTTTAAATTTATTGTCCATTAATGTGTCCCTTCTTTAATTTTCATTCAATTTAATAATAGAACATGCTTTTCTGCTGCTTTTTCCCGCAATTTATTAATAAAATTATTTTCAGAACATAATTACTTCAATATTCATATTTATTAAGCCTTAATTATATATTTCATACCAAGGCTATAATTCCTGTAATTGAGACATGAACAAACCAATATCCTTATTGTTAATTATGTTTAATGATAACTACTGTATTAAACTTATGCAAGATTTTACTTTATCTAATAAACTTTATTCAAAATTATGAATATACGATGAATTCTTTTCTTATGTGTAACTTTTTTATAGAACGTTTTTTGAAAATTAATATTATCTATTATGAACTCAAAATTAAGCAATAATGCCGTTTAATTTAACCAATATTTTATATGAATTTAAGTCAAGTTAGCATTATTTGTGCTTTTTTTTTTATGTATAATTTAAAAACCCTTTAAACTTAATATAAAATAAATTAAAAAGAAGAAAAGAAAAAAGAGAATGCAAGTTGGGTATTTTATTAATGTAAAACTATAATATATATTCTTTCATATCCATTCGTACAATTATTTGCATGGGTATTATTGGGGAAGACAATGACATTTGATAAATTCCCAATAAGATTCAGTGGAAAGAGGGGCCACATTTTGATCTATTAACATCGCGAAAAAAATCCAAAATACGTCAACACTGTTATGTTATGTGTATCACCAACCATTACATTTATGAATTATGACTAATTGTGAATTTTTATTTAATTTTTATTGTTAATGTTAATAATTATATTTATCTTATATTGTTAATTTGATAGACTATTATAATGTATATATATATGGTTGGACTCAAGGGTAGACCCACGTGGAGTTAAGTGACCCTAAGTTTCATTCTTGGGTTTGCCTCTGATTAGATTTTTTCTTCTTGAACTAATTTTTGGGAGTGAATTATACTGTGATTGTGCATGCTCTTGACTTTTGAGCTTGAGTCTCAAGCTTTTAGTTATTAAAATGAAAAATTATATGATAAATACATATTAATTAATAATATAAATGACGTGATATTCCTATGGTATCGTAGATTCTTCAGATGTTGGGTTCCCTGTAAAGGAAACCATCTTGCAACACTTGTTCTGCTTTTTAAAAACATTTTCAGATTGTGGGTAGACTATGTAATATGAAATGAAAGCAGAAATTATAGTTTTACTTTTAAGTGAGTCACAGCTTGGCTTCAAGTACTTGGTAACCATGTGTCACGAGTTGAGAGTTTTATACCCAAAAGACTAATCTATTAGATAGAGAGACTCTCTCCATTTATAAACCTAGGAACTCCTTAATGCGTTTTCAATGTGGAATTTGTTACATTCTCTCTCACCCAATCCTGTGATGCCCTCATCACAGGTGGAACCCTTTATCTATCCATTCACCTCACTCTTGTGTGAATCAACAATCACACGTGGATGCCTCTGTGTGAGTATTTGGTGGGACATCGAAAGACAAATTAGGACTGCTCTGATACCACTTGTCACATATTAGAAGTTTTATACTCAAAAGATTAATATATTAAATGGAGAAACTTTCCTTCATTTATAAACCTAAAATCTCTCTAATACGCTTACCATGTGGAATTCATTAAACATGGCATATAAACTTGTACCTTGTGAATATGATTGAAACTTACACTCAAACAAACTTATTAATAATCGGAACGTAAAGACAAAGGGACATTAAATTATAAGTCCTTTTCATATTTCTTTTGTAGGTTTGAATAATTATAAATGTAAAGAGAGAGCGCGACGTCGTTCGTCTTCTTTTTATAAAAATCTGAAAAATAGAATTTGAAGATATTAATATGAATTTATCAGTTTAAATTTTTATAATAAAAAATCCCAACAACTCCACATGCATCCCATAACAAAAATCACAATAAAAGAAAACCCATTAATAATATTTAATCATCGATATGATTATGTTATTAAGGATCTAGTTAGTACGGTTTAAAAGCACTTATTATTTTCGTTGGTGCTTGATTTTGGACATCAATAACTCGCACATATAAAATATTAAGAGAGTCTTAGAAATTACACGTGATAGATCCGTGAGATTTGAATATGGTGTTGAGATTATATATATTGCAGAAAACATAAATAATAGACTGAAAAGAGAGATTTTTATAGTGGTTCTGATGCTTAAAGCAAGTTCTACATCCACTATTATTTTATTATTCTTTGACTATTTCTATGATATTATCCGTAAGACATACAAAGATGAAGAAATACTTTGCTTTCAGAGAGAAAGAATGAAACTCAAATCTATGTCTAACTCTCATATACCCAACCCCTCTTTCCGTGAAGAGAAGTGTCAATTTATCTACGTTTAAGGTCAATGTAATGAGTGTTTTACAAGTTGTCTTGACACATGAAAAGCTCTCATCCGTTCTTTTCTTAAAAGAAAATAAGGTTAGTATAAGATATCTTTGAGGCGGTATAGGTTTAACATGAAGTATAATTTGTCTTTTAGACATTTGTTGAGCTGACATCAACGTGACTTTTTAGGTATAACAATTTTAAATAAACTTTTATGAGTAATGGATAAGTCCAACTAAATTGGTTATAAATTGTTATTTCGAATGTCGATCTAATTTTAGGATTGATCATTCAATTCACGAACATTATTGAATTAGCAATTAGTCATTACTTAGCTGTATAATTAGGTTTGGTGAAAGTGATTAAGCTTTCGTTTTAAGGTTGATATAAATCAAATCAAATTTCATTTTCAAGCTTTTTAATTATTTGTGGCTCGAAATTATAAGATGAATCACGAAACTTTACGTTAAAGGAAAAAGACAAAATTTAATCCTCTTTCTCTCATTGTCCTGTGGTTGTGGATCAATTTGGAATCTCATTCAATCCTCTTTAATATCCAAATATATAAATCAAATGTAAAACAAAAATATCAAGGACCCACTTGATCAAAAGGTTGAAATTGCTTGATCAAATAGGACCCATTTTTTAGGATTCCCATCTTAAAACATGGGGGAAATGCTGGATTAAGGTGGTTTTGGACCTACCAAAATGATATTTTTAATAAATTCCAAAATGAGAAAGCAAGATATTTAATTAAAAAAATTAATCAATTAATTAATTAGCGTACATAAGTCAACTAATTCAACTATCGGTCTCCACCGTCTCATTTGCTTTGTATTATTTAGATCACGATCTAAGTCTTGTCATATCACCAACACTTACTGAATCAAAGTGCTTGTTAAATGCAAAAAAATCTACATCCTTCCATTCTTTACTAGGGTTTGGATTTTTGTAGATAATTTGATTTGATAAATCTTCAACGAGACGGGTGTAATGTATATATTCATCTTACTAAAAACTTTAAAGTAATAGATTTTTATTTATGGGTTTTCGATTATACATGTAATTTGTTTATTAATCTAGTTTATATAAATCTTATGCATTGAGATAAATGGTAAACATTTGATGAACGTTTTTACACACAAAACATTTTCCATTCTTTATTACTTATTAGGGTTTGGATTTTTGTAAATAATTTGATTAGAAAAATCTTCTATGAGACGGGTGCAATGCATACATTCGTTTTACTAAAGACTTTAAAGTAATATGTTTTTACTTATGGGTTTTTAGGTTATATATACATTTGTTTATTAGTCGGGTATATACAGATCACATGTGTTGAGATAAATAGTAAACATTGGATGAACATTTTTACACCCAAAACATTAAACAAATCTTCTTCCTTCCATTCTTTATTATTTATTAGGTTTTGGATTTTTGTAGATAATTTGATCAGAAAAATCTTCTACAAGACGGGTATAATGTATACGTTCTGTCTTACTAAAGATTTTAAAGTAATAGGTTTTTACTTATGGTGTTTCGTTTATATATATATTTGTTTATTAATCTGGTAAATACAGATCACATGTGTTGAGATAAATAGTAAACATTGGATGAACGTTTTCACACCCAAAACATTAAAAAATTAATTATCTTTCCTCTCTGAAGTAATACTATTTGTTCAAACATTCAAAGATAATACTTTAAACACAAGTTTGATTTCAAGATTATTAAAGTTAGTGAACAATTGGCATTTGGGTAAGGTGGAATTTTGACTTTGTGATGACAAAAGTTGTACCACTTTTTAATTTTGTGAAAATAATGCAAGTTGGGTAAAGTTGCATATAATATATGAATGCCCACTTAAGTCATCTTCAAACCCCATCTAATTTCTTATTTTAACCCAACTTGGAAATATTAATACCTTTAAAATACAATATATATATATAGAGATATGTGTTAACATACTAGTATCATAACTTGAAATGTTCATCTCATCAAACATTTTTTTCTGGTAATATATATAGTTTATCATGAAACTTGTAAGCGCATATGTAAAATGTATACAGAAAGTATAGATCAAGAAAAGTATAGTTTGAAAACCGCTTTTCTGACTCTAATTTATAGAAAAACAATTTTCAACCTTCCATCTCGAATGCCTACACGACGAATTAAATCATGTCGACAATTACATAAACAAAATATATATATATATATATATATTTTTTTTTTTTTATTACCGTGGTGCCTGTGTCAACTTGCGCACACATAAACTAATCTCCAAAATTCATTGAACACTTTACAAACTCAATGGATCAGATAAGTCATAAATATGGTAAGTGACTACTTTGTGAGACTCCAACATTTTGTTGCCACCTAGATGGTCACAATGCTAGTGGTTAACAAGACATGATTTCTTGATGCACACCTACACATTTTGTTGCCACTCTAGTAAACCGAAAACTTATTTTCAACCTTGAACCTCAACCATCTAAAACACCTTTTATTTTTATTTTGTTTTGTTTGTTTTTTATTTTTATGACCAGAGGTCCTCGGGCTAGCTCACACATACTTAAACTAATCTCTTAGAATTCTGAAATTATCGATTAGATAAAAACTCTAATTATTATTCCTGTTAACACTCAAAAATAAACTTAAATTTAAAATCTCTTGAATAAGATACCTAAGAGTTTTTATCATGTCATACATCCAAAATACAATAAAATGGGTAAAAACTTGGTAACAAAATTTATGTTAACTTAAAAAGAAAGGATGGCCATGGCCTCGAGCCTTTCTACCTTGTAAATTTAAACATTTATTATCCAGAGGTAATTAGAGGCTGGCACTGAATCAGGAGGTTCTAAAACTTGCAAGGAGCTGCAAAGCAAAACCGCGTTAATGGGAAGGCATTTCATGTCTACTTGCTCCATGTGACTCCTCTCATCTAGTGTCTACTTTTGCATTAAAGTCTTCAACTCTCCGGTTCTTGTCCACAGTTCTTTATATATTTATATATATGCATATATAAATATACTTTCTCTCTCCCTTACACTCACTCTGACTGTCTTACTTAAAATCTCCTCAGTCATTAGATCCAAGCCACTCTCTATCTACCTAGCTAACTTTGAAGCATCCTTAATTTGGATCTTCAAAGCTATTCCTAGATTTCACAAAATGATCATCAACTCATCTTTCATGTACTTCTTCAGTTTCAGAACAGTACTTCTTTTGTTTCTTTTCTCTACTTCTATTCTTGTTGTGTCTGTCTCTTCTGATGAATTCCATCAGCAGCAGCAGCAGCAGCTTCAGAATAAGCAATTTCTTGGTGGCAGAAGATCACTGTTTGAGATTGATGAATTTGAGCAGCCCCAGTCCCAGAAGCCAAAAAAGAAAAGCACTTCTTCTTCTTCTTCTTCATCATCTTCCACCAAGAATCAAACCAAACTTATTAAACCTAGCTTATCTACAAAACCCAAAAACCAAACCAAACTCATCAAGACTAACATTTCTTCCAAGAACCAAACCATCAAGCTTCAGAAATTGAAATCTTCAAATTCCACAAAGCCAACTCTCACCAATTCATCAAAATCTGACCTCAAAAAGCTGAACTCACCCACTTCAAAGCCATTGAAAACCTCAGATCCACTCAAAAACAAAACAAAAATTCCCACAAAACAAACACAAACCCTTCTAGAAAAGAAAGAAACAACAAAACCAAAACCAAAACCAAAACAAGAAAAACAAATCCCCAAACAGAAACAGAAACAACCCAGTTGGCTCGAGGATGAAGACGACGATTTGGTATCAGAATTCAGAGACCTCCCCACCAAATTTCAACGGACTTTATTGCCAGACCTCGAGAGAATCTCAACGACCTCAAAAGCTTACTTGGACAAGTACAACAAAGAAATCACAAAAGGGTTTAAGCCCTTTGTTGGTCACAAATACGCTTCCACGATTGCTTCCATATGCTCTTTTCTTTTCATTTTAGTCCCTCTGGTTTTAGTTTCTCTTATTTTCAACCGCATCAAGGCTTATTTTTCTATCCAAAAGATCCTCATTTTCATCCAAGTTTACCTCGCAATCTACTTCTCGATCCTTTGCCTATCGGCTCTGGTCACGGGCCTGGAGCCGCTGAAGTTTTTCTACGCTACATCGCAGTCCACGTATGTGTGTTTACAGGTTCTTCAAACGCTCGGCTACGTGTTGTACTTATTGCTGCTTCTGATGTATTTGATTCTCGTGTTTTCGACCGATTGTGGGCTGGGCTCGAGGATGTTGGGCCTGGCCCAAACGTTTGTGGGCTATGCGGTTGGGCTTCATTACTACGTGGCGGTGTTTCATAGGGTGGTGCTTCATCAACCGCCCAAGACGAATTGGAAGATTCATGGGGTTTATGCCACGTGTTTCCTTGTGATTTGTTTGTTCGCTACGGCGGAGAGGAGGAAGAAGGCTTACTTAGAAGAAGGTGGTGAAGAGGGCAAGAAAAGCTAAGTTTTTAATGTTAATTAAATTTCAATTAATTGATTAATTAGTTGGATTAAATTGCATAATGTATAATCTTAGCCAATCAAAAGAGAGAAAAAAAATTGTAATAATTAATTTGATTGGCTGAGAAAATACAAATATTTTTCTTTATCATCCGCCTTTTTATAATTTTTTTTTTATATATATATATTTATTTTCCTTCGTTGTTAGGTAGGATTTTAGGATTAAGCCTACTATAATCTTTAGTGGGAATTTTTAAAAACAATTGTCAAAAGAACTTTTTGATTTTGTTTTATTTTGAATAATTGGAAGTTCTACAACTATGAATTAGAAGAATTTGGTATTTATATTGTATTTGCTTTCATATAAATCATTTATTTTTCTTATATGATCATAAAGATAAAATATAAATACCTTATATATCGATCCTCTACTATTCTTTTGAAAGATAAATATAAATTTAATTGTCGAGAAATTCTAGTAAGAGTTAGGGATGAAGATCCCATTCTCGTTCGGCGAATATCTCGATTACCGTTCCCAACCTCATATATCATTGTCTAATACATAACATGAGTCAATTTAAGAGAGATTGTCAATTTTAAAAATAAATTATAACCTTTATAACAAATTCAAAATCAAAATTAGGAACGACAATCTCGTTCTCATGTAATATCTATCTTTTATAATACTTGATTTTACGAGAGAGTTTGGTTTCTAAATCAAAACAACTTTATTTTTTTTCTAAAAATCCAGGTATCTCAAATATATGAATGATTTTAATTAAAGGATCAACTTTTTTTGTTAATTTATGTATACGTCAATTAAATCGGCCGATAATTAGTTACCTGACAACACATGTACTTACATCCAGGCTGTATCAATGTCGGTCCAACATGGTGTCAGGAATCAGGGATTTAAGATACATTGGAGCGTGTTCCACGCTTCACCATGTCTCGAGTGAGATGTTTAATCAATTTCACTGAATAAGCTAAGCTGGCAACGGTTTTGATGCGGTGCGTCGGTGGCTCTCTGGGCTTATTCTACAGCCGACAATTTTGTTCGTGGCCCTCCAGAATTTAATGATCTTTGCCCTTTGGAGCCCCAAGGAATTTCAATTGCTGGGAGTGATGAAAGATCAGTGATTGGCGCCATCTCATATTTTAATCACCGAATTCGAGACGATTTGTGGAATCCTGGCCGTTCGCTTATTCATTCAGGGGAAAATATGGGTCCCAATTCTCACATTCGTTAAATTTTCAGCCTGATTTTGATCGTTTGATTAGATCTTGACTAGTTAATTTGTCATCTGCTTCTTTGTAAAATTGATTAATTTAAAATAATCTACGATTTTTAGAAATGATTGAAAACCCCTTATTAAAGAATTTTTAAAACTTTAACCCTTTTTTTAATTATATAATTTTGAAGAGATTTTAATAATTTTAGAGAATAAAATGTTTCTAAGATTGGTGGGTCCATTTTAAATTAATGGTGGTTAAAGGGTATATTAATAAACTCATAAAGAAAAACAAAAAAAATATTACGAAATAAATAATAAAAATTTATCGATTCAATATATTTCAAATAAATAATAAAAATTGACATAGAGTTATATTTTATATCCCTATAAAAAAAATTATAAAAACATCTATTGATATTTTTTCGGTATTCGAATTTAAAAAAGAGAATAAAAAAACTTTCAAAAGGAAAGGCAATTCGATTAGTTAAGATTGAGAGAAATTGAAGAAATAAAGGCCTCAAGATTCATATTATATTTGTTATTAGTATAAGCATCGGTATTTGTATGAGTATAAGTAAAAATCAATACTCGTTTGACGTTTCTTGTACCATTTTAGGACTATTCACCACATTTTCATCGGTTTTGCTCTATTTTTTTTTTCTTTTTTGTCTAAATCAAACACTAATTTATACTATGAAAGCATTTTGAAATACTTTTAGAAAGTGAATTTTACAAAAGAAACCTCAAATTCACCGAACACCCATGAGAGTATTTAGGAAAAGTTGTTTGGTGGGAAAAAAGTTGCATTAGATTTCATCCTCTAAAGTACAACAAGGCATTGAAACTTTTTCTCAAGATTATTTAGAAATTTATGAGATCTCAAAGTAATACCCCATTTCACACTCCTTTTTGCATTTTAAAAGTAAACATGTTTTAGCACTATCTTTAAACCAATACTAAAATCTGAAAGATTCGATACTTTCAAAATCAATGGTTTTAAAAAGGGTTTTTAGTAACGTTTAACATTGTATTTGTAGGATATAAAATTACATATTTAACGTTTTGTATCACAAATGGGTTTAACTCATTGGACATCTTTATCGACATTATATTTGAATCCAAAGGACACCTAGGGCAACAGCTTTAGTAGAAAAATCACCTGCTTCCATGAATTTTGACAATAAATTAAGTAAAAGGAAATACATCATCCAATTCAAATGTGAGAGCTCTAAGCTTTGTTCTCTTTTTAAGGTCCATTTCATATATTTTTGTGGAGGATATAATTGTTGGGCCCAGCCCAATTGTTTCCAGCCTTCAGCCCCTGAACTGAAAATTGTGGTTTCAAACTATTGATCATTAATGTAGTTGAGAAAGTTGAGTGTCAACTAAGTTTATTATTTGAGTAGACACACAACTATAAGATTGTCAACTCTTAGAGCAATTTATTATCCATTCAATTACTCTCTATGTCCATTATTAGATAGCAAATGTTCAAAACAATTAATGATCTTGTCCGTTGTTGGACACACTCCTTACAGTTTTGTCTTCGACATAAACAATGCTACAATTACCCAAAAAAATACACCGGCATACGTGCCATCATCTTTTTTTCTTAAAAAACAAATTCATAATTAATGGATGATCAAGATAGTGCCACGTTTGTCAGTGCGTGAATTCGGTGTATTTTTTTCGGTAACTGTATTATTTTTCATGTTATATATCCTTAGCCTAGACCTTTTTTTTTTTTAATTTTTACATGAAGTATTCAGATTAACTTGCGTACACCTCAATTAATCTCTTAGGACCTTAAAATTATCGGTTAGATAAGAGCTCTAGTGGCCACCCAATTAACAATTAAGGTGAATCGAATTCATAACTTCTTAAGTAATATATTTAAAAGTCCTAGTTAACTACTCGACCATCCGATGGTGGTTAATATGTATAGTGTAGCGACTGTATTATTCAACAAAAGACTTATAACATCAAACAATGATTAACATCCATATAATATATGGTCCCTCATTGGTTCCCATATGTCAATTAATTTTCAATCTTTCCCATGTCTCAATGTGTAGCTTTCAAAATGGTACATAGATTCTGAAATGAAAGAGACTATCCAAGACATTGAACAATCTTTTGAAACATTGTTTTCACAAGCATATATCAATCCTATTAATATGGACTGTTTTGTGTTGTCTTTTTGGAAAAGAAAAATGTAATTGAAATTAACATGAAATTTGTAACCTCCCTTATATGGTAATTAATAAACCTGTAATTGAAATTAACATGAAATTAAAATATGAAAACGGTTGCCCCTTATTTAAGAAAATTTCATTTTAATGTGCCTTAAATATAATTCCTTAAATAAATTGTTTAACTAGGGTCTCCCTCATTCATTGAATATTACACTTTTAAACATTATTTTCTGATTCTGTCTTTGTATGACCCTGCCTTAAATACTCCCCTTTGTTTCACTATTATATCCCTATCTTATTCCACTATTCTATCCTAAAAACAAAAAAATGCAGATGTTTCAATATTTTCAAAATCTAATTCTACCTTATTCAACTTTCAAAATATTAATATTTACCTTTGTTGTAAAAATAACCTAACTTTACTTTTTTCAAAATACTATTCTAAAAAACATCAAATAATGAACCAAACGGAGTCTTGAAATTATTCGGCTGTATTTGGTAGAGTATTTAGAATAATATTTTTGAAAAAGTTGAGTTGAGTTGAGTTGTTATTACGAGAATAGAATTTGAAATTAAAAATTTGTTTGGTAAATTTTTGGAAAATATTTTCTAAAAATATTTAGATTATTTTTAATCCCTTATATTTGTTAATTTAGCTAAATAGCCCTTACAATAAAAGTTTTATAATTAAAAAAAAAAACACCTTAATCCACCCATTAAATGCTAGCAGTCGGCCACCACCGTCGGACAGTGGTCAGAAGTCGTCGGAATGATACATGATCGACTGGATCAGGTCGGTAATAAGTCGATCTGACCTTTTTCGGCCAAAGATCTGGTCGTTGACGACAGTCATATCTTGGTCGTCGTTGACGACAATCATATCTTGGCGGCCGTTGACGACCAGATCTGACCGTCAATAGCAAGATCTTTGGACATAGATTTGGCCTTTTCCGCTCAGATCGGCGCACAACCAACCATATCCGGCTATTTGTGCCCCATTCCGACAGATTCCAGCCACCTTCTGAAGGTGGTGGCCGGTTTTCGGGAATATGTAGATGGGTGAGGGTGTTTTTGTCAATTTATAAACTTTTATTATCGGGGATGTTTAAGTTAAATTAACAAACCTAAGGGGTTAAAAAAAATTAAATGTTTTGAGTTGAATATAATATGATTGGATTTTGAGAATATTGAAACAGATATATATTTTGAATATGATTGGATAAGATAATATTTTGAATAATAAAACAAACATAACCTAATTTTCCCCCTGATTTTTGGGTCAAGTGTTTACACTTTACATTACAATTAATTGGCATTATAGTAAGCCACTATGTTTACAACATTAGTCGATTTTATTCGATTTCGATATGAATTAAATTATAAATTAACGATAATTCTGTAAGGTTAGGTAATTACTTAAATAGGAAACACTATTTTCGTTTCGAATAGAAGTATCATATTTACCTTGAGGATCAAAACATTTTGCATAAACATATCTAGCAAAGATCTTAGTAGATAAGATTTTGCTCAACATTCTTTATATCTCAAAACCCTATTTTTTCTCTACAATTTACCCAAAACATGGAAACATAATGGTCATATAACCATATTATTTCATCTATAATTATATGATCATATAATTAATCCTTTTCTTTATCCTTTTAGCTATCAAGATTCAAGAGGTATAGTTCAAGCTCCATGTATATATTTTTATATTTATGCATTAATGTCAATAATTTTTTTTTCCCCTTTTAGAGTCATTATTCTTGCATTCTAAGATAAGAAAAGAAAATATTATCAAACGGGTACACATATAATTATCGATTATTACTAATTCAATAACATTATAGATCCGGTATTGTACTGTAAATGACGGAAGATAATCATTAAAGTTTAAAATAAGTGGGAATTCTAAGTAATTTCAAGTGCATGCACACAAACTATTTGCATGGAAGTTTGATAATTTATTTATTAGCTTGATGAATATAGACATGGAAATTGGTAGATCCAAAAATGGATTGATTGATTTGAGGTCTTAGTTTAGTGGTAGGGTCTTTTTGCCACTAGATGCTTTATTCACACTACAATTTTATCAATTC